>NC_030857.1:3671831-3711009 GCF_000208745.1 Theobroma cacao | reverse complement strand
GGGGGGGGGGGGGGGGGGGGGGGAAGGGGTTAGAGCTTACACCCATGGGACATCACCCACAAGCATCCAGTCACCATCTTTATCCTCATAAGTGAGAACGTATTCTGATCCATGTAGTAGATCCTTCAGCTTACTTTCACTTAGCAGCTCCCTGCCCAGGGTTCCATGAGATCCATATTGACCTGAAATCATAGCAAAGTAGCAGTAACTGGATCCATGCAAACAAATATTACTGTCTTCATATAAATAACAGCTGCACATAATTTACGTACATATAACATTGACAGCCTAAAATCTTTATATTAAATTGAAAGATTGAAATAGCTCACCTATGGTAAAACAGCTAAACATCTTCTCAAGGGCAGAAGAGAGCTCCTGATATTTAGAGTAGTTTTTCAAGTCTACTTTCCTCAAATAAGGAGCACCATCCATGCTGACCTTAACAAACAGAGCACCAGCCCCTGCCTTTCCATCTACTTCATCAGTGTTCTTTGAAGTGGTGGCCAAAGAGTTCTTCCTAAATGATCTAATAGGAGGCCAACCTACAACCTGTGCCCTGCAGAAGGAGGAGGATCAGAAAACCTTCTCATGGTGAAGCCCAAATTTATTACAAACCCATGCACACTTACTTGGTAGCAGGTGCACCACTGTTATTGTTTGCAGATGCATTAGGATTGGCCCTGGTCTCACTGGCAGCATGAGGCCTGTCCTGTACCACCTTCTGGTTCGTTATCTCTTTGACTTTTGTGGGTTGAGCCCCAAGGTTTTCAAGCACGGAACCTGGTTTAAGTCCCAAGTTCGAAGAAGGCCTGGGTGACAGCATCACATCTACTTTTGAATTAGAAAGAAATTTACCCTGCAATATAGATTAGGTACTTTGCATGTTAAGACCTTTTAATACTAGTCTTGCTATTCATTAGTAGCAGTAGTTCCTACCTGTGAGAACCCATCCATTGCATCAGAGAACCCTCTTTTGTTGCCTGAAACGACAGTCTTTTGTGATGCGGAGCAGTGACCATCACTAGAAGGATGTAAAGGGAAAAGGGGTTTCTCATCGAGTTGAGGAGAGCTTAACAAGCAAAGCTCTGGATTTCTTTTAGGCGACTGGGATCCAGGAAGCCCAAGCCTAAGCTCAGTTGCCTTCAGATTCAAATTACCCTTGCTTTCCTCAGACACAGGGGAGCCGACAGAGCTATCCACGGAAGAACAATCAGACAAGCCCATGTAGTTGCGCTCCTTCAATTCAGCACTATTCTGGCACACACTGTCCATTGAGCCTGAAGAACCCAGACAAGTTACATTGCTCTGACCCCCTTCCTCCTCCACGCCAAGAAGCGGCGGAGACATCAGAATTAGGAAAAAAAAAAAAAAACAACACAGCCTGCTAAATTTAAAGATGACCAAATTTATCAGTATTTGAACAATTAGAGAAGAAAAGCTGCATATATATAGCAACAGCTGGCTACCCCTATCTAGCAAACTATATTAACATGGCAGAATATATGATTAATTATAGACTATCTCCAATCTAATTAAACAGCAGAAAATTTTTAATAGATCCTTAAGAAATAAGAAAAATTGAGGGATAACATAATCTAAAAGTTATAACAACGTGAATCTTAAGGATTAGAAACATCACCTTTGCTTTTTTAATCTTGAAAAATCTTAAAAGTTAAAGGGCAGAAAAATAAACAAATAGGCTTATGAAAGAAAGAATCAATCCATAAGAAAGAAACTAAAGCTGAAGAAATTTGAAGCATTCTTACATGTGAAACAAAGATAAACTAAACTATAAAATATCAAACAAATTGTTTTACTGATAATTAGATAGCTGCAATTTTAAGTATTTGCTGTTAGGTGTTGACCACTGTAAATGCATGCAAAAAATAGAACAATAAACCGCACACACGCCCCAAAAGATGGGGGGCAAAAGGCAAAGAGTTTTAGAGGAGAAATGATAGTGGTATTAGTATATAAAAGAAGCAAATAGTTGTAGCATGTTTGGTTGCTGAGAAAAATGGCTAGAAAATTGGAACAACTGTGAACAGAATTTAAACCTAAGCTTTTAAAGCTTAACTAAGACCGAGAGTCTCGAATTTGAGCTAGCCTACACCCTTTTGCACTGTAAAGAACACTAAGTGAAGCGAGATTCCTGCATTTTTTTATTTTTCTTATAGTTCTTTCGATTTTCCTCAGTTTTCTCAGGAAACAAACACCAGCTAACGAGAAAGCAAGAGCCAAAATAACAACAAAATTCTTCCAAAAAAAAAAGAAAAAGGCCTCTTACAAAACAAGACAGAAGAAGAGAAATGAGGAGAAACTAAAAAAAAATTACCTGATTGGATTGGTGGATCAGAAACTGAAGATGAGGATCAAAATAAAAAAAATTTAATTTTGTTTAAGGATTGATTTCTACTCAGAAGCAAGAACTAAGAAGAGAAAGTATTTCCCTTCTTTTTTTCTGGTTTTGTTTTTCAGAGAGAGAGAGAGAGAGAGCTAAGGACCCTCCATTGGTCACAAAGTAACAAAAGCTTATTTGCCGTCCGATGTGAAACTCTTTGCATTAAAATAAGGCACTTTATTTTTACTTTTGTCTCATAAAAAACACTCTTCCTTTTTTTTCCCTTTTCTTTCTGCCCCTGCTTTTCGCTCTATTTCTTTTTATTCGTTTATTCTGTTTCCTTTTTTTATTTCTTTTTAAAGTATCCGCCGAACAACTCGAGGGAACGCACATCAGAGGGTATGGATTATGGATTGGTTTCACCCGAGCCGTTGATCTTTTTTTAATGGTTGATCATGGATAAGGGATTTGATTATATCTGACAATTCATGTTAACGTATCGTAAAGTCAGACACGATTATATATAAAATATGTTAAAATTAAATATTAATATAATATATTTAATATTTATATCTTAAATTTAAAATATATATACGTACACATATATATTTAATACACGTGTAATATCACATGACACGATTAACACGTTTATTAAACGTATCAATATACGATACGACACGATTAATAACACGTTTAACATGATTAAATAAAAATATTTATAATTAAATATAATTTTATTATTTAAAATTAAAACCTATAATTATTAAAAATAATTATAATAAAACAAAAGTAATAATAACATCAAATAATCACCAAAAGTTAAAAATTAAAGTTGAGCATGTATAATTATATTATACCCATTATAAAATTAAAAAAACTTATTAAAATAATTATTTAAAATTATTTATATAAAGTTAAAATAATTTTTAATTATTAATTTTTAATAAGTTAATAAATGTGTTACGTATATACATTTAAACACAATAAGATGATTAAATACGATAACACGATTAAATAAATATATTTTAATATTTTTATCATGTCTGACATATTAAGATACGAAAATTTTTGTATTTTAATATATCAGATATAATTAAATACGAAATATGTTAAAATTAAATTTAAAATTTATTTAATTTGTGTCTTTTCATATTATGTTAACGTGTGATTTCAAAATTACCAGATCTAAATTTGACCTTCCATTTCGTTCGCTGTTATTTGACCATGTCGTTTAAATTCTAGAAGCTTTCTATCATTTTATTATAAATAATAAAAGTATCACATCAATTGATTTTATTAATAATTTTCACTATAAATAAAAAAATAAAATTGACATAATTCTTTTTTTAGACATAATTTAAAAAAAAAGAGAAAATATATAATACATGGAGGAAAATGCTCTCTCGCTCTGTCATTATGATGTTTCCCATAAGATCATAGGTAGTGGGCAGATTAATCAAGTGACCCACCTTGTCTTTCCCCGCGCATACGTGTCGTTACCTCCTTCGATTTAAAGGCTAAATCACGGCATCTTTCACATGTCCTAAAACGCCCTTTTTCTCTTCCTCTTTGAATCAAACACCCACACACGACACACGTGCATCAAACCAAAATGTTAAATCTCAAAATGGCACACTCATTAACAGAAAAATTGACATTTCATTTTCACAATTATTCTCCTGGCCTGATAGACAATAAAAAAATTAAAAAACCACATGAGTTATTGGTTTTTACGTTGGTACTAATCTTTCAACGTACAATGTTCTTGTAAACGATACGTTGTCGTATCATGTATAAAAATAAAAAAAGAAGTTTAAATTAAGCAATTAATTGACGAGTGAAATACTTGGTAATACTAGCTGTTACTTGTGAGGCAAATGGCTCATGCCCATCATATCACTGCCTTGTTTCTTATGTGAGCGAACCACCTGCAGTTTTTGTGCGAGAGGGAGCCTGACACATGCAAATGCCCGTACCGGTTTTTCCCCCTCCTTTTTTATGTTTGTTTGGTTCACGTGTATCTAAAAGCCAACACTGCGCGAAGGCAGTGGCAAACTTGTCTTTGCATATCAGCATATTTCTGGAGACCTTCTAACTAATGTAGTCTATTGTCTTTTTCTTCGCTTTATTACCAATCATGCATTATTCGCAGTTTATTTAGGCTTCCCTTAACTTCTTAATAAGTTGTTAAACAAATAAAAGTAACATGTAAAAATCAAATCAGTTATGATTGAACATAAATAAATAACTATAATGAAACATCATTTTTTAGTACAGTAATTATTTAGTTTTTTTTTATATATGTAGTTATTACTTTCTAAATGTACTTTTATTTTTTTAATTGAATATAAAAAATAAAATAATTATTAAAAGAAAATTTAATGTAATGTCGGTGACTTTTTATTAAAATTTAATAGATAGTTCAATTAGTTTTGTAGAATTTAGAACTTTACATATAAACATGTAATATGAAGAAAAAAAAAGAATGATCTTTGCTTCTTCTTTTTTATTTTTATAAAAGAAAGAACTTTGCTTGTTTGTTAATACATTGTAACTCACTAAATGATATTTAATAGAGTAATTAAGGAAGTATGTATTCGCATGATTTCTAATTAATCTAAACAAATTAAAGGGTAGAAGAGAAATTTTATTTAAAAAATTAAAAGAAAAAAAAGAAAAAAAAAGAAGAAAGCATTAGGGAGGGGGAGAGAGAGAGAAAGAGAGTATAAGTTACGTAGGGAGAGAGCATTAAGTGGGGAGGAAAAGTTAGAGAGGGGACAAAGAAAAACAGAGTGAAGCGATATGATGTGTTGGGGGACAAGAAAGCGGCTTTTAATTTTGGATTGCCGGGTACAGAACGCGACATATAACTTCCATCACTACCTCTCTCGTATTCCACACGCTCCATGGCTATTTACTCTCAAACACGTACAAATCAGGGGGGGAGTATGCTATGGATTGAGAGAGATTTGGGGCTTCAGGATTCGTGGGGAACAGGGAAGTGTAAAACACGCACTTGTATATGATTATGCGGGATGGAGTGGAAAGGGATATAATTTGGAGAAGATATTTTTTACTGGAATATTTTAAGCAAGGAAGGATTTAGTAACCATCATTAACTGCCACTAGCTGCTGCACGCTTTGCCCTTAATCCATGCATACATAGGGTATCATAGCATGGTTCCTCGGCATAATCATCTTCATCATTCATCATCATCAACATCTATCTCTGATTTGCTCCACGTCATTCACACGCTATCATCATATGATCATGTTGCTAAACCCATATCATTAGGTTTAAACAGGCAACAGCTTTTTCCTTGCATTCATAGATTTCGATTGGTTAGTTCTTAATTAATCATTTCCCGTGAGTTCTTTCCTTTGGTTTGATTAAGGAAATTCTTCCTATCAAGTTCGTATTATTATAATTAACTAAAATACGGCAAAACCACCGCGTGTGGGTGTAACAAAAAAAGGTGATAATTCCGAAGGGACAAAATTTCGTAAAAAAAAAGAAAAGAAAAAGTCAGTTATTTAAAAACGGCTAGTTTTAAATATATTTTATTAATTTTATATTTATTTAAATAATTATGTTTATTCAAAATGTTATATGCGTGAAAGTTAATATATTTTTGTGATTAGTCTCTCATCTTTTTAAATATTTTTTAAATATTTTCTATAATATTCTATTTTTGAAAAAATTCACAAAAATGAGATAATCTTCTCACATTGGTAAATATAAATTGATTTCATCAATACCATACACAACCAATTACTTAAATTTCATTAGATTATTGAAGTTTATATTCTTCTATACACTTAAATAAATAACTAGTGAGATGAATACAATTTTTCAAAAAGTGATATTAACTATATTTTTAATATTTTGTTCACGTGTTCTAGTCTTTCATAGTACCACTAAATTTTGTGCCATTAATGATTACAAGAATGGAAGGGAAAAAATAAAACGTAAATTAATTAGTAGTTGTCATGTAACAGGTGGTACAAACTTTAGTTTTTTTTTTTTATAATTAAGGAAGGGTATTGGAATTCTACTATTTAGGTAAGAGATCATGTACTAATTAATGAGTCAAATACTAAAATGTGATACAAACTTTAATTATTGCTATTATATATTGTTAAAATAAACTTAAAAATACTTGCGAGAGTTGTAATTATCTAAAGTGATTGATTTATGTGTGCTTCATACACACTTAAATCTTGCTTGAGTGAGTATTCGAATATTTGATTTATTGATTAATGTATTATCTTTTATTTAAAAAATAAGATTCGAATCTCCTCTCTCTTAATTAAAAAAAAAATCTTACTTGAGTGAATAATTATTTTTTACAATAGATGATTAAAAATTAAACCACTGTATGTGTAATGGCTTTAATTTGTTTTCTTTAATTATCGTCGGAGAAGAAAATTCTTAGTTGGATGCCCTATATATCAGCAGATATTTCGGGATTTTGTCTTGGAAAAAAAAAAGAACCATCATATATTAAAAGTAAACCTGATCCATGAAGATGTTGGAGTTTGGCACTCTAATTCAAAGCTTCGAAAGGGTGGTCAACGAGTGGACCATGAGCGCTACAAGGCCAGGCGTTAAGGTCGTTGGGCCTGTTAAGCAAGCCTCGTAGGTTTTGTTCTTTTAATGATGTAATAATAAAAATAAATTAAAAATTCATAGAAGGTGACCTGACTGCTTCTTAGTGTTTTTTTTTTTGGGCTTCATAGTCTTAATTGCAAGCCAGCCTCCATGTCTGAAAGCACACGAGATAAGGCAGAAATGGATATTGTTCTGAAAGCTATTCCACACTCTGAAATATTTATTGTTCTTGCTTTGCTGCTGTAATTTCAGCGTCCTTTGATTTCAATGTAATTCTGAACTATTCAAATTTCAACTCTTTTTTTGAATGATCGAATTATTATGTGGATATTTTTAGGCATTTAATAATGTAAATGCCAGTGGCTGAGCCAGTCTGCGAGTGTTTTCATGGTTGTTTGGCGGAGCCAAATTTCAGTAAATTCCTGTTTTTTTTTTTTTTAACAGCGGATTTGGGCTAGATGGGTCTATATCTGTATGGGTGCATAGGCTAAGTTGGGACATTTATTTTTGCATGAAAGATTGATAATTCTCAGGCTGGATCCAAAGTTCATGGGCCTTATTTAGAATGAATTGTGCAAGGATATTATAGAATTAGCAAGGAGTTTGATCATTGATAAATTCAGCATCTTGGTACGAAATGATAGGCTGTTCTATCTTAGGGGAATGGCCAAATAATATATGTATATTCTTTGAATTATATATATCCACTATTAAGTATTAAGTCACAAGGTTGATGAAAAAGTTGATGGGCTTTTTGTAAATGATCAATTTAGCTTGCTGGACAAATTCTAGGCCCAAGTCTTCCAATTTATTTTGGTCCTTAAACCTTGAACTTTGTTCAATTGGGGAATGGAAAGAAGAAAGGAAGGAAACAAAAAGCTTAATTCCATGGTTAAGCTGTAACAGCCAATAGGGGAGGGGGGTTATGCACCCTCACTATTAGATTAAAATTCTTCCTTCCTTGTTACCAAGTTAAGCTTTTCTTGAGGGATGTCCTGCAAAATAACAAAGAAATTGTACTCATAATTATTGAATTTTATGTCCTAATTCCTTTTTCTTTCTAAAAGATTACGCGGGCTTTCTCATTATGAAAAATTTTCACTATATGAAGAGGTCCATAGCTATAAAAACCCATCTTAAAAGTTCTATAGTAGCAGGTTTGCTTTGAAAAGCAAGAACGGGGACTAGATCATGTTGTCAAGAAGACGTTAAAAATCAGATATCGACTAAAATATCTTCAATGAGTGTTACGAAATACTGGTCCATGATTTGCCATGTTTCCCGTGCCCATCTTCTAGCCCAACATTTATGGCAAGATACTTGGACCGACCAATCAAAGACATGGAAAAGTGGCACGGCATCTATAACAGCTGGATGCATGATCTGATCAGATGATAATAGTAATATAACTCTTGCTTCTAAGAACCCCAAATATGGAAAGTAGCTGTCTACAATAACCAATCCGTTATACCCAAAAAATATTTACATCTTTTCTTTGTTTGAAATATTACAGATTTCATTTTTTTTTCAAAGATATGGACTGCTCTGCTAATATCTATACCAAGGTAATTCTGTCTATTTCTAATAAATAGAATATACAATCTGCATAAAAATTTTCGATAGGAACAGGGGATGCATGGTTCAATGGCAAGTAGCAACATACAAGTTTATTTACGAGTAATAAAACGGCACTGGAAGAGCTGGAGGCTTCTGTACTGTTATCGTAATCTTTTCCATCATCGCTGGCGCACATGGACTAGCCATTGCTATGAACCTTGGTACCTGATCCCCTGGCATCAAAACCGCCAGGGTCTGCCCTCCAGTACTTGGCTTTGGTTTCTGTTTTAAACGCTCAAATTATATAAGTAAACTAAGCAATAATAAATTATCATGAGCATGCTTGAGGTAGAGAAAAAGAGAGAAATATATACCAGGACAGGAGATGCAGCTTGAACGGCCGGTGAGTGATTGATATCTGATTGAATATCGTCGTTGTCATCCTCGGAGGATCGGAGGATGAGGGCCCGAAGCTTGTGCCATTTGAGGTAACAAATGAGAAACCCGCTTATGCATAATAACAAGATCAAAAGCAGGGCTAAACCAAGAGGAAACCCTATAGACGGCCTGCTTGACGATTCTTCGTTCTCCATCCTTCTTTCTTCTTCCTTCATGTAAATGATACGTAGAGTGAAAAATGGCAGAGAATAGTCAGGGTGGCGCCATATCTCTGGCAGATAGTGTTGGTGGGTTGCTGAGTGTTGGTCACGTTAATTTTGGACGTAGCACTTCAACATGTACGGAAAGTGCGGGTCCCTTCTGCACTTCGAATATATATATATATATATATATATAATATTATCAGTTCTTACATTTCTGGAATCTCTACAGTGTGTGAGAGAATATAGTTCAAAGAATTTAGAAGTTATATATAACTACTTAGAGTTGGATGCTTGCTTTTGTGTAATAGAGACAGGTTCCCCAAATTTGCTAAGAATTCAGAAGTAAATTATAACTACTTAGCAGGATCTGGACATTACAAGGGACAAAGACGAGTTGTTGGATATATAGAAATTGTTGCTCTTCTCTTAGACTTGGAGAAGAATATATATATATATATATATTTTGTTTATTTCTTTCCATCAATGAATGTAGGTACCACAGCAAATAGTGTTAGTTGTCTGCTTTGCGATCACATGTCAACAGTTGTTGACCTAATTCCACTGCATATTTTTAAAGACAAAATTAAGCTGCCTTTGCCCCCACCACAATCCCCTCACATAAATTCCAGCAGTCCCATTATGTCCTGACTTTTACCCACGCATAATCTCTCCAACTTCTCGTCACCTTTTCTAGGCCATTCTTCTTCTACAATCATAGTGTTAAGCACACGGGTTTTTGCTTCTAATCTCAGACACCTAGACATATCCCTTGAAAAAGCTCTGCAAAATATTTCACCTCATTTGGGTGCTTAGTGCTCTACAGCTTGAAACTCTTTTTAATCTTTTCCTTCTCGCCGCCTCCCTCCTTCATGCTCTTGCCTCTATCAAATATCAAATTTATACCAATTGGTATACAAAGTCGAAAATTCCAGGGTCCCTCCAGTACTTGAATTTCCAATTGGAAGACATGGTGCGGTTTTTATGATGTTATCCCAGACAAGATGCATAGTGACGTATCGTTACTGATTGTATATTCAGTGACCCTCTGAATTGGTTCCTTAGTATATTAGGTCCTAGTCTTTTTCATTGTCCAATTATCCATCAATTCGGCTGCTTCTGCATTCCACTTTCAACCCAAAGTGGAATGTGCAATGATTTAGGATATAAACAGCTAACGCGACTCGAGGAATTGCCTGGTGGAGAGCAAGCCCTGCCTAGTAGAAAATTTTACCTGGTTTTTGGAGTTTCTAAGACTTTGAGATGTCCATATGGAAACAGGTTTGCTTACAAACCTATAGTTCAGTGCAATTTTGGTGCTAAACAGCAACTCCTTGTTCTACAAATTACTGTAAAATTGTCCCAAATTGATAAAAAACATGACTTACTGTAGCCGAAAGGTTAAGAAAGATCACGTGAATATAGAAGTATGATCATTGCTTGAACAATAATTTTATAAAACAAAAGATTAAAGACTAAAAATGACATAATCATGATAAATTTATCTAGTTAATTAATTACCTTGATGAACCGTATACCACGGGGTAATGATCTTAATTCTTAACACAATAATTAAGTGCCCAAAACATTATTTCTGCAAAAAGTAGAGCATGTGGGTGAGTACCCTTTGTTTCAATTTTATTCTTGTTTTGCATGTTCTTATTAATTAGTTTGATACAATTTTAATTTCCACCAAACTTTACATTTTAACGTTCAGTGGGGAGGCTTTCTTTCACTTTTTTCAACGTCAATACTTAAAATATAGTCTTAATCATTGCTTGAAGCAACAAGGAGGAATTCCATTACATTCACCTAGTAAGCCTATATGTTTTGTGAGAAAACAAAGTCAACACTGATTTTGATACTTGAAATATGAATAAAAAGGATGAAACAGTTCAACATCGACCCCTAAACCAGGGCTTCCATTAGAATTGCTTGGTTCATCATCATTCACCTACCTAAACTTTGATTGGATTGGTAAGTGGCAAGTCAATTCAAAATTTTATGTATTTAATTGGCCTGATTAATTTGAGCTAATGCACCAAGATTTAGAACAAGAAAGCTCTTAATGTATAATTACCGTACTTAAAAAAAGTTTAGTGCTTGACCGATCAACTAGACAAACATCTTGCTCCACGACCTCATAGTTAAAACCAAGTTAATCAAACTAGAATTATGTAACTTAATTTAGACTTTGGGCCGTAACATGGGCCTCGTAAACATTTTTACCAGCAGGCTGTTTCTGGCCTTCTCGGCACAGTTTCCTAAACCACTTTATCAAGTTGATCCCAAATTGCACCTTGCATAGACAGGCTAAAAACTGATTGACTTGTAGTATTATTCTTGGTTGATGTAGGTATTAACACCATGCTGTTGCAATGCCATATGATTACTCTGTTTGGCTGCTGAGAAAAGCAGAGAAAGGAAATAGAAAAAGGGAGTGCTGTTCCTTTGATCCACAATCTTTTCTTCACCCCTTTTTACTTGCAAGATATATATAAACTAGTAAACGGTTATATCTGTGTACGTGGGATATCTTAGTTTGGCATGGCAACATCTGTTAAATAATTCCAATAGAAACATTAAATCTCCTTTAGAAATAATATCAGGGTAATCAGATGTATTATTGTTCTTTTTGTATATTGTTAAGCTAATGAATGGAAGTATGTAGTGCTGATGGAAACAGCATTGTATGTTATATAGAAGTTGAGTTTAACAAGGGGAATTAAGGATATCCTGAAAGCTTTCTGATTAAAAAACTGAATTAGCAGTTATTAATGGAGAAACTTCATTTCCAGGGGTTGGGAAAACTTGGCTGTTGAAATTGTAAAAGGTTCTTGAACTCATTGGTTTTTTTTGGCTCTTTTAGTTGTACTCCACATACTGAAATGAATCAAAAAAATACCTCTAAATCTCTTTATGCTAGATGGATCCTGTGCCCACGAAATAACTCAGCAGCTTCCTACAAACTGTGAGGAAATGTCTCAGCTTCTTCCTGCTGTTGAAATCTTTATATCTAGCATATCTAGCATGGGTTTTCATAATTATGCCTTTCCAGAAAGTTTAGTCCTCTTACACGTGTCATATCAAAGGATTTCACCAATCAGAGTTTGCAAAATGAGTTAAGGGTCATATCAAGGCTCCAATCCCTACCTCTATAAAAACGGAAATGGGATAAAGCATGGACAGAGAAGACAACCTGATTTAACATTTGGTACAAAAGACCAGCAAAATTTTTTATCCCAAAGAATAAACCAAATCCTTTTTGTTCTTTATATATATATATTTGTACTGTGTTACTGCTGGCTTTATGGTGGCCTACTAGTTGAACATTCGGTATCTATATTCTCTAATTGTGCCTTTGGCGTTATTTAGGACATAATTTGTGCTTCCTTCAAAGGCATTCTTAATATGTTCTTCTTTGTCTTTATGAATTTGTTCAGTTTTTGGAAACCAAGACATGGTATTGTACTCTTGGTTAAAGTCTTTAAAAGATGCAGCATTGTTTGTTAGCTTGTGCTTGCCGTTTTGCCTGGTTTGCTTTGCACTCCAAAATCAGATCTCTTGGCTCACATCCCCAGACAGAATTGCCCGCATGATCCCAAAATATCTGCTGAGATTCACCTCAATGATGTCCATTTTCGAACTCTACCTCTTGCCATTGAGTATCAGCGTATGTCCAACAGCAATCTGTCATGTAGTATGAACATATTTAACCAAGAACCATTAGAGTCAACTTGTATTTATACGGTATGAAGAGCCATGAGACATCCGTAACTGAAGCCTGAAAGCATTATGGCAATTCTTGATGCTGTCAAATTTTGCTAAAGTTTCCTATTAAATTTGTGTAATAGCTGCCACTCACCAAAGCTATCAGATTCATGGGATATGCAGAACAAGAATGAATAGACCAGTCTCTTGGAGCTTTAGAATGACTCTATCCTGTTGATGATGATAGATCTGATGCCGATAAAACTGACTGTTAAGTTTATCATATATGTTGCAATTGCATCATTTTCATCAACACGTGGAAATAAAGGTAAAGGTATGGAAGACAGTAAGCTAGCTATAGTATGTTAATGTTTATGTTGTATGTTTGCTGATAAGTATGCAATACTTGCTAGATATTGTTCCAGCTGTGTAAATTTACTGCAGATGAACTTTTCACTGCGGGTGAACCTCCTTTGTCAACAATGCTGTCACCTTTTGTTGCATCAGTTCATCTGCTTTAAATCTTTTGATTGAAAAACCCCAAGATTCCATTTACATTTGTGCTTGCCGCACATGTTTTCCCTTTACACTTCTGTAGAATGAGTTGATAACTTGCAAATGGAACTATCTGATACTTGTGACATAAAAGCCAAAAAGGTGGTTTTAACTGCAGAATTCACTGTCCCCTCTCCTACCTGCTAAAAATAAAAGGGTATGGAGAAAAGCAAAAAGGGGAATGTAAATTACCTTTTTTACCTTTTCCACTATGGTACATATTTCTTTTTCAAATGATTAAGAAATGCTAAATTAATTCTTATAGAGGCCCGTAACTGAATTCCTGAAGGCCATTTTGGGCATTACCAGATTGTATGGGAAAGAAGTCTTAAAAACATTCCTAACAAAAGAAGCCACTGAATGTTGGATGAAAAAGAAAAGAAAAGAGCTAAACAAAGAATTTTGGATTGATAAACATATCCAATTGAAGCAGCTATTACAAAGCTCTGATGACTAGAATTTCCCTTATTTAAGAAGGCAAAATTACTACAATCCCTCACTTTCAAATGCTCATTGAAATAACAGAGAATTTGGAAACCTCTCAAAAATTCACCAGAAGTTGCTTCTTTTTTGTAGTCCTCTTCTTTTGTTCCTACAAACATCTTCCTCCATAACCTGCATTTCTAAACAGTGCCTGCTTTATGTCTTCAGAGCTTAGTAATGTTCTCTGTTCCAAGTCCTGCAATAAAGACCAGAATGTATGTAAGATTGCAAGTTAAAAGTGACAGAGGCTTAACAAGAAGTGATTCAGAAACAAAAATGCTAACAATTTTTTTCCTTTTTCCTTTTTACCTCTGAGCAGGACGCTTGCATTGCAAAATCATTGAAACAGCTGATAACACATTGTTGAATCTCAAGGCCTAATGATTCCAAGGTTGTTACAGTTGACAACATCAGTCCTGGTTTTCCTGTGCAACAAATCTCAATCCTTGTATCCACATTTCTTCTTTCCACCTCAAACTGCAGGAAACAGGTGTAGGAACTAAATTCAGGATTTGGGCATTTTAAATCAGACCTAAAAAGTACTGAAGAATGGTGCAAAATCCAATACCTTTGGTGTATTTCTCACTAAGATTTCATTTGGTTTTACATCCTTGAAAATGTGAGCCACGTTTAACTCATTTGAACCTGCTTCAATTTCTTGCTGCAAACTTTTGATCCTCTCCAGGAGCTCTTTCATGTAATCTATAGTATCTCCAAGTATGGATGTCCTGTCCATCTGTTAAAGAGCAATGGAAACAATACCAGATTAGCCCCCAATAACAACTTGCATTTTGCATAGGACTATGTACTGATTTGAAAACTTTACTACAACTCTCATTGCTAGTTACCTTGCTTATCTTAGGAACAATTGACCTTAACATCGAAAGCCGATCATTCAGCCGCTTTCTTCTCCTTCTCTCTGCCATTAGATTCTTCGATGGCTGCCCCGCCAACTTCTTAGCTCGGTTCTTGCGGTCTATACAGGTTCCCATGTTGAAAACTGGTTCTTCAGGTGATTGAATAGGCTCAGCTTTGCAAGCAGCTTGGACATCCAACTTGTGAAGTTCATCTGCAAGGAAGCCTGATTCTCCTTCCTCCACCATATTCAACGAGTAATCTTCTTGAACCGGAAATGGTGGGGTATCAAATGTGTTATTTGATGAATCTGTTACTTGTGGTGCAGAGAATTCATCGCCAAATGGACAGTGGACTTCATTGAAGTTGTAATTGAAGTCTTGCTGTAAAGGCACGGAGAATTCTTGGCAGAATGAATTTGGAAGAAAGCTAGCAGGGTTCTCATCAAAGCAATCAAAGTTCCAGCCACTAGAGAAAATCTCATTCATTTCTGTTGGAATTGTGTCCCAACTGTCTCTTCTTAGAGCTAATAATTCCTCTAAGAAACTTTGCTCATTAAACTCCATCTCTCTTTCTCTCTCTCTCTTGCTTTTCCCTCTCTTTCTCTTTCTCTCTCGGGAATGCTATTATTAGGAGATGCCTTGAGATAATGAAAGTGCACCAAGTTGAAGAATTTATAGCTACACCGATAAAAAGGGCAGTATAGTTGAATATAAAATAATATACAATTTATATGATTAAAGTATATGATATGTTGTAATTGTTAGGCCTTAGAGGCCTAAGATTGAAATGGAATCTGCTTTTCCTCACTCTCTTTCCATGAAGGGGTGATTTCATGTCTTTTTCACCGAAATCGCTCCTATCAAAGAAAACTTAATATTTAATTGGTAATTCCTCTGAAAACTTTGACCCACATTTCTGTCTGAACCGAAAGGATGGAGTTAACATCATAGGCCCTGTCAGGTTCTTTGTACGCTTAACCTCTGTGAATATTATTTGCACTTTGGCCATCCATGAACATATAAAACCAGCCCTCTCTCTCCATCCCACACAGAAATATTTGCTGAGTTGGGTCCCATTTCCTTCAGCCTCTAGAATTTGGCTTAGCTCACAAATTCAAAATTAGTTGGTGGCCCTGTTTTGTTCTTTGCTAACCTTTTCTTATCACTAATTTTGGAATTATCCACCCCATTTTGTTTTTGATTATACATAAATAACTAAGCTACAACTGCTATACATCTACCATGTTTCTCATTTTAGAATAAAGGAATGGTGACATCTATCCCATTCTCAGTTCCTCACCCTCACCTGGCTTAATTAACAATGTCCATGAACAGGAACCAGATTATTATACAACTGCAAGTGAACTATTTCTTAAAGGAATTGTTTTGGCTGATGCATATGTCTTTAATCAGTGCAATGAATATGTAGAACAGTGAACTCCATAGTCTACAGTCATTTTATTATGTCTGGTGTTTACAGTAGGCTGATCTGGTCTACCATTTTTGGCGTTACTTGAGGGGGCATTTCCGCTTTGTCTCCTTCTCTCATCCATTTACAATTCTGCTGTCATATCCCTTCTTAATTTACCAAATCAACATCTCCTAATTTCATTGTCAATAATGAACTGGTTAGACAAGGTCAGGGAAGTCAGCCTCGGGGTCTGACAACTTCCTTTAAACGTAACCGTGTATCTCTTGTCAATTGAAAATTATGACAAAGGATTAAAGCAAGCTACCAGATTAGCACGAATGTGGCATCACTGAACAGAACCAGCCAAATGGAGATACATTGATATGCTTGACTCTTCGGTTAATTATATGATGCCAGAGAGTAATACTCTTTTAGTCTTATTACATGTTTGTATTGGAATTGAAAGCAGAGGAAGAAGATTAATACTTCAGATAGTAAGTAAACTATGAATGTAGCATATTAAGTCTAAATTATGTATGTAATTGGCAAAACAGGAATACCTGTTGTGGCTTTTGAAACCTGAGGCTATGCGCAATTGCAATAATTTATTATGTTTAGACGTTTACAGTATTTCATGGATAACTTGTGGTAAAATATTAATACCGGCAGGAGGAATATATCTGCTACAGAAGGAGACCTATTGACAATTCTGTACAGGAAAACATGAACAAATTATTCAAAATAGCTAAGCTAACAGCCCAATTTACAGATAAGGTACAGATCAAGGGTTATGACAAGGATGATCACAAGGGCAGTTTATTATCTAATTGTACAGTTCTTGGTATATTTCAATGCATGAAACATTTACAGGTGAAATGTGTGTTAACCCTTTGAAAGTTTCAATCAATTAAAATGTGTTTTGAGTGAGTGAAATTCCAAGACTGAGAAATGCTTCACTCCCACTGATAATTAAGATAAACCCCACAAGATGGGGTAATTGTAATTATTTCTAATCATACAAATTGATTCTCACCAACAGTACAACATATCAACATCCACCGGTTAATTATTTTTACTTTTTCCTGTTTACCGGCTAGTACAAGATTTATATTTATTATTATTTATCGTTAATCAGAAACCCTAAAGTTGTCATTATTAACCTGTTTTTTTGAGGAAAAACATGGATAAAAGTTTTAGGATAAAGTTTGTACTAAAAGACTTGATATATGGTGGACAAAATAAAACGCATGAAATCGTGGGACAACCACCATATTGTTCCTTCCAAAATTACCAAAAAAGCATGGGTTAATAGATTTAATGCAGTACATAATCAGGGTTATTATCGTCATATTATATAATTAAAAACCTATTAGAAATCTGAGCCACGTGCTATATTTACGCGTATTTACCTAGTTAATCAGGGAAAGTAAGAGTTCTAGCACGTGGAGGATTAATGTTTATAGCCGAAGAAATAAGCAATGATTGGAGTAGAGACTGTCACATGCAGCGAGATAAGCAAATTAAGGGAAAACAGAAGATTAGAAAAAATAAATAAAATTTTCTTACTTTTTTATCCTATTACTTAGTTATTTATATACAGTAAAAAGCAGAAGATGGGGCCCCTGGCCATTTATTCTTTAGCAGCCGGAGTGCATGCAGAATGATTAAACAAGGGAGTGATGATGATGAACATTCAATTAGAAGAAGGAAAATGAAGGGTAAATTCTTCCATTAGCAAATTATGGAAAAGGGTTTTTGCTTCAAATGGATCAGTGATCATGCCAGAAAGAATTTTCAAAAACATTAACACAGAAAAACTCTCCATCAATGAATGAGTAGTGAGAGGGTTATTTCCGAACAAAACAAAGAAAAAGTTGGATGATTTGAGGTGAACAATGAACAGTAAACTTCTGATAATTGAAAGTACCAATAATAATGCACGAAGGGAAGAGATTTGCCTATACTTCAGCAAGTCAAATTCTAAGCATGACACGTGTTGAATGTACGGAATCTCCCTAGGAAAAAACACACAATATGTATCTACCACCCTACAGATCCATGATCCATTCCCCATCCCCATGCATGTTCTAAACCAAAACAGGTGGCGGATTTCGGAAAGAACATAATAATATATTTCTCCTAAAAAACAGAATAAAAGCCCAATAAACCCTTTCCATTTCTGTCTTCTTTTTTTTTTTTAAAGTGATAATTTTATTACAAAGGAAGTTATAATTTCAACAAGAGACTTTTTATATTCCATGTCGGCCAAACAAAACAAGTTTTTGTGTGTGTTTTGTACGATGTAAATGGTAATGCAATGTCAGAGAAAGCAGAAAGAGAAGATGTTTTTGTTTTAATCGACATGCATATTTATAATTTTTTTTTTTAATTTTGGATGTCCTATCTATCAAGGATCATCACGGATGAAACATTATGAAAAAGGGCTATTCACTTTAGCCTTTCCTTTCACTTATATTGTTGAAAAACTTCTTGTCTGTATTTTCACATCACGTTCATTGCTTTGATTTTGTATAGGCGATATATAATGAAAGCAATAACCGAGGCTCTTTGTCTAGTTATTTCCTTGGCATCTTTCGTTCAAGACATGCATTGTTGTACTATTGGAGCAGCAATTCCTTACTAAGAAATAATTCCAAAGGATAAGTGATCAGTTAAAGACTTCGTTAATTATTGAAATTATGGCTTATTAACTTCTTAATTTGTTTATATGTGAGAGTATGTCGTCTTTCGATGATTTAATGTTAATTAATAAAAAAATAAACAATTTAATTTGGCATTATTTAGAAGGAATTAAAAAAAAACCATGCAAAAAGCATTTTTATCTATCACAAAAATAATATAATTGCAATAAACAAAGTGTTAAAAGAAAATAAGACTAAGTTTCCGTCTCAAACCTTATTGCCTTCCCACCGATCTATTCATACCAAAATTCGATACCCTAAATCCTAATAAAATGACCATACCTTCCCCCCTCCCCCTCCCCCTCTTCGCCATCCTCTCCCTCTCCTTCTGATTTTGAGTCTTTTCTTTGATATATCCTTTCTAAGAGCTGAGAATGATGATAAACAACATATTATGGTATAAAGAAAATAACAAGGGAAACATAGAGAGAAGAAGATGGTATCAACATTAAATTTACCTTTGTTAATATATATTTGAACTAGTGTTGAAAGTTTGGCTAGAGGAGTCAAATTGGATTTGTTTAATGGAAAGAATGCATAGAACATTAGTTTTCAAACTATTATCCTATACATTATTATCAGAATTAAAACTCTACAAGCAGTTGATGATATTGAATGCATTATTATGCATTATCTCAATTAATGTCACTAATAATTCTTGATGCGTATCTTGCAAACAATTTAATGTAGATTATATCAAGAATTAAAAATAAATAGCATCCATATTATAACAAACATAAAAAAAGCTTAATTATAAAAGCGTTAATCATTGTTGACCTTCAGTAATTTTCTATAAGCACGTCATCATATCAAATGTTTTATTACTTGTCAATCAATTTCATTAATAATTTTTAATACGTATCGCACAGAACAATTCAATATAAACATAATATTAAAATTAAAAATAAAGAATTTTGATATCACAACAAAAGCATGAAATTCTATTTGATCTTTTGTAGCTTTTTTTTTTTTCTTTTTTTGACACTTTTTACCATGTTAAGTAACTAATTGTACGATATATCAATTGATATTAAATTTCTGATATATCTAATTAATAGTTTTTAGGATCGGATCTTATTCCAACAACTTAGTAGATCGCAATCCCTATCTAATATGGGTCTAATTAACCCAAGAGATTAATTAGAAACTGGATACTAGAAGGGACGAAAAAAACCAAATATATTTATATTTGACAATGACACATCCACGAGAGCCACAATAGCAGAAAGAAGTGCAAGGAAAATGGTGGAGAATGAGAAAACCGCGGGCAGTTTCTCCCTACCACCCCGACACTAGGCGGTTTCTCAACAGCAACAGCAGTTTTCCTACCCTTTCCAAGCATTACTAATACAACTTGACAGCCCACAATATCTCATTAGGGTTTTGTTTGGAGCTCAACGAAACCACTCTTTTTTTGTTTGTTGTTTATTTTTTTTTCTCTCTTCTCTTCTCTGTCTAAATTTGTCAGCTAGTGTTTTGTTTGCTAGTGACTTCAATGGCAGGGATCCAAAGAAATGCAGGCTTTTGATCATTGAAGAAACCGAGGGTTAGATCTTTCCTTTTATAGCCTTTTTTGAGTTAGGGCTTGCTTGCTCGTGTGTTCGTGTGTACGTATAAACGTATGGGACTCTGAGTGAATTGCATTGCATGTGGATGGAAGGGAGAGAGCATTTTTTTTTAAAAAAAATTGTAATATAATTTGTTATTTTTATTTTTATCTATTAGATACAATTTCTTTTTTTTTATTTTATAATTTGAGTTTGCATAATTTTTGAAGAGAAAAAAGGATAGGCATCATTAGGACACTCTAAAAGGGACGTTGCTTCACGAGTCTTTTCCTCGCAAGAAAACGAGGCCAACCCCACAAATTACAACCACACTTATCAAAAGACGTGTTGAGACCCAACTCTCTCTCTGCCATACAAATTTGGGTAAAAAGAAATTCATAAAACAAACAAAAATAATTTCAAAAATTACAATTTCCCTTTTGTCCTGGTAACCATCATTAACTAGTTGTTGCTTCTTAATTTGGCTGTTAAAAGTGGGGTTACAACAGAGCCAAAGCTGAGTAATTAAGAAGTGTAGGATTCATTCAATAGAGGAGAGTCAAATTTAGGAACTTAACTTGTTCTTTCAATATATGAGTACGTGAATTTCTTGAATGGATTTCTTACTCAAATTTGAATCCAAAATGTCAATTTTTATTTTAAGTAATACGTCATTAAATTATGTAAAAAATTAATTATTACGATTAGTTAAAGGAAATGTTGAAATTTAACACAAAACTAATCAACTTCTAGCTAATCCTTTTAATTTGTTATCCAAGTCTAGTTAGAACTCTCATCTCTTTTTATCTCTACCTCTCCTCCTAAGCTAACATGTGACTGTCGACCAAAATGAAGGTCTGGTCCCATACCCTCATCGTGCAAGGAGCTGATTCGACTGTAGAGTTATTTTGTACCCAAAAGAGTGTCGGGCGATTGACCTATAGCTTAAGCCATCAATTGATGAAAAACACACGAACAAAAGAAAAGGAAAAAAAAAGTCATACATAAAAAGTTTCTTTAGGTATAGTGCTGGGCCACTACGCTTGCATTTAATGTCAAAAAGGATACTTCGTCAAGTTGTCACCTTGTCCAGGCAAAATAAGTGTTGAATTGGTCTAAAACTCTAACCTGATATAATGAATTTTCTTCTATACTCCATGTTGAATGAGTCTATACAATGATGAAATCTTTTTACTTTATAATCAGAGTCTGAGATTGTTACTTATTTTATGGTTTTCCCTCATTTTGGCATTTTCCTCAAGTATTGACAACCTTTACAATAGCTCTATCCAGCTCTCTCTTGTACCCGTCTTTTCAAACAGATTGGTTTCTGATCTCTTGCTTGTCATGTTGGGCAGCCAATAGGCCTGCAAACGTTTTCCTGCTTTGTATTTTCCTTGAAGATTTCCAATATGTGGGGGCATATATAATTAAAATTGGATTAGATTCAACGAACGAAATTGAGTTCATGTCATTATATAGTGGGGGCATGATGTACCTACGTATATCAAAAAGAGACAAAATATAAATTTATACCTTGATAGATGAGAACATATATATATATATTTTAGGTTAAAATACTACTAGGGTAGCATTGTTGTCACCATAATATAATGCCACTTGTTAGAGAAAACAAAGAGAACTAGGTTGAAGTTGAATCCCCAAGAAATATATAGCAAAGTATTTTAATGATGGATGTAACAGATATATATGTATGTGCAGAGAATTAAAACTTGCTTTGGAGATTGGACGAAGATTATATAGTGTTTATGAAAACCCCACTTGTGAAGGCAAATTGTTAGTGTGAAAGACTGGTTAGAATTATGGAAACTCATGAAGATTTTAATAATTTCTTTCTTTGTTATCTTGATTTAACTTTGATTTTGTGGAAGATCAATACCGCTAATTGTCACAATCACCTCATTCGTTGATTGGTTTAGATGCCATCTTTTCTTAAACAAGTTGGTTCAACAAATCAATTTTTTTTTGTAAATAAAAAATATCAAGATATAAATCTACAAGAAGTCTCAAAATGGAGATAATTTGAAGCTTAATATGAACCTATGAGACATGGCAGTCAAAATGTGACATATTATATATACACACAAATATTTCCGTAATCGTGTATACATATGCATCTATGTACAAAATAATTTTTTTGACCATTAATGTTTGTTTTTATCAGTAATTGTCATCTTTCATTAAGGGCATTAAGATAAAAAAGACTATCTTATTTTCCATTAACTAAGATCAATATAACCCTTGGTATCTTTTTGTTTTCTTTTTTTCTTACAGCTATATCTTATTTTCCATTAACAACCAACTATTGTCTTTACTAGCTACACAGCTTTAATCAGTTTAGGGAATGCAATTATGAAGCCAGAAAACAACAATGGAGGAATATTAAAATGGAGTTAAGAGAAACTGTTGGTTGAGTTCAGATCATTCTCTTACATTGACTATCTGTTCGAAGTCTTTAAAGCTAAACAGTTTTTGTGTGGTGTGGGTCCTTTTTGCCTTTACATGTGCATCCCATGATTTTCTATATATCCAGCTTGCCAAGATCATTGACTCCTATGTTTTTCTTGTACCAATTAGGAAAATACAAAACTGCTTATTTAATACCTAAATATGCATTTTTTTTAATATATAACTCACGAATCTTGGGAGCTTTGCATTATGATTTCATATATAAGCTTCCCGAGCAACATAGAACGCTTTCAAATCTTTCCTACCGCGAATAAGACAAGAAGTTGTACACTTTTTATTAAGAAATTAGTTGTAATCTTAGCAAATGAAATTAATATAGAAAGCCAAATTATGTGGACTGCTTAAGGATCAACGACCAGCTACAAAAATTATATATTTATGATATGGGAATTCGTTCAATTGCAATAATATGCAACCATAATGCCTTCTTAAGGCAGTCCATGAACATTTAAACAAAAATTAATCGGTTCCATGTTTGGTAGTCGCACTACAATGAAATCTAACAATTTGTCTGTTCAAAGATTTGAGAAATGCTACAAATGTACACTTTGTAATAACTTGATTATAAGCTTAGACACTTATATATTTTTGAGAGAGATGAAAAATTTTAATATATATATATATATGAATATAAAGGATTCCCCTTTATTTGTTTTTAGCATAAACTTTATGTTGTCGTACATGAAAATCTTGCTAAACTAGTTCGTTATGTTCACCAACTTTATGAAAAGAAATCGGGTGCAAGTCTAAAAGATTGCAACTACGAAATGAATTATAGACTAGTTGCTTCATAAATTTGATTGCACAACTGGCTGGAATTCAACTTTCAAAAACTGACCTAGCTATACCTAATAAGAAACTGGCATTTGGGTTTTTCTCCAAGTGGTTCATTAATTCTCCTCCATTGATGTTTGTTTTTTGTTTTTTCCTTTGATGAAAGCATCTTTTAGTGTTGATATACTGCTTTATAAGCTCCAGTCAAGTTAGGTAGGAGACCCTTTCATAAAAAAATATAGCTAGAAAATCAGCCGTGATTGTATTTTGATTAAGAACCCTTTGCTTAAGATCGCAAAACAAGCAGATAGAATTAAGAAAAATATGTAATTAATCCCCACTTGTTCATTCTGCTGACTGAATGAGTGGACTAAAAGCTGCCTACGCGTTTAACTGTATGCTGGGAACAATTTTGAAGCTTATAGTTTCATGGCGTGTTCGACTTCCATTGCCAGACTAATTAATCTTGTGTTGAAGATATGCTATTAGCTGTTTTGAGAAGTATGTAGAGACATTTACCCACATTAGTTGGAAGAAATATAGAGTATATGTGTGAAATCAATTCTCTGATTGACAATGAACTTGTTGACTTGGAAGGATTTAATTTAGCAATAAAGGACAACAAGGGTGGCTGTGGAGAGCTGATTTCGGAAAAGTTGATATGCAACATTTCTACTTTTAAAGACTTAATTAACATTTTCATTAAAAAAAAATCTAATCAATCTAGTTGGAAATTAACTAGCAAATCAAATCTTTGAAACTAAGTTATATTGTATCAAGTAAATTGTCTTTTTCCTTTTTCTCTATAATAATATTTATAGCAATTTGGTACTAAGACGATGATGGTCAATTAGGTTTAACACGCGTGTATGTTGCTGTGGTTTAATATAATTTTGATAAAATAAAATTACATAATCGACAAGATTAATAAGTTTTGGAGGAGTCAATGAATCCAACGCAAGAGTGTTCAATCAACATAAAAAAAGGCAACAAAGAAAATTTATAAGGTGATTAATTAATTTTCGTGCGTGATGCATGCATGTTAAAATTTAAAGATCAAGATCGGTGTAGCTTACCTTAATCATTAGATTATTTTGAATTACAAAAAAAAAAAAGTTAACTTTCTCTTATGTCATCAATTAACAATTCCATTTCGCAAGCTTTCGAACTTGAAAGCTTAGCATCCAAGGTTTTAAGATATTTTGCGAAGATTCCAATATATTTCATTCATTCTTTCCTTAGTTGCTAGCTAACAAACAAAGGACATTTCTTGAAAAAAAAAAAAGCTTATGTTATTTCCGTAGCAAGAAGGAAAACTATGGCTAGTAAGTTTTTGCTGACTAAATTTGCATAACATTTCTTATCCCCAAAGGGGAAAAAAACAACCAAGCTATCTCTGTCGACTTTTCTTTTACGGCCATAAGATAAATAGAAGATGCACTGTTCACTGCCCTCATTGACAAGGAACTTAGAGACAAATCACCTAAAAATGTCTCACATTAACCCAACATGAGAATCGTACCCCCTTCCATTTCATGTGATCATGGTGAAGGTATGCTGGCAATATGCATGCATGACCAAGCACTTCTCTTTGTTTTTTTTTGCTTCTTTAATGACAAGTAATTAATCATCTGTGCTGCTTTAAACATCAATCGTTTGAGTTTTAGATTGTTTGTGTACAAAATTTAATTTATAATTCGAATAAATTTGTTTCTAATTGCCCTCATTTTATGTTTAAATTTGCTTAATTCTATAAAAAGCTTAAACGACCCCTAGATGAGTTGGCCCCCACTGTCGTGCTTTGCTGCGACAGTAGTTGGGCCACCAGCAAGTTTCCCAGTCCAATTTTCAACTGTGAATGGCAGCGACTCAGCCTGGCTTGTGGTTTTGGTCTAGAAAGGCCCATTAAACAACTTTGTCTCAGACTTCATTTTTCAGTGTTGAGTTAGTCCTGGCTCAACTGAGTCTAGGCCCCTTATCTTGGATTTGAGCCAAACCCATGCACAAAGCTGCTTTGAGCTTTCCCCTCACTTAAAATTCATATGCCATAGGCCCAATTTGCAATGTCCAATTATTTCCTCTCAAAGCTTGACAATTACAAAATTAAACTTGCGTTTTTCCCTTAATATCAAACTTAATTGCTTGAGTTTATTTTTTTCGGTTACAAATCTGATGCGATGCTTGTAATTAATCATTCAATATTCTCTTCCCCTCTTTTTCATTCAATAATTGGAATAATATATGATTGTCAAGAATCAAATCAAGCGAAGCATATTCCAATCCAAAACCTCCTCTTTTTGCCATAGATCCCTAGTTTAACTAGAGAATTTAATCAAGTAAAGCGAACAGCATCTTCCAGTCTAAAGGATATGCTTGTAAAGAATAAAATCAAACCTTTTAAACAATTGATGCAAATATGCATAAAAACATTGTACACAAATTTAATACTTTTCAAAATTCCGAGGCATATGCAAAGTGCAGACGAAATTGAGAGTATGTTGGGTACGTAGAATAGTTAAGCTATTCTTCTTCTATTTTTATTCATCATTTATTCTCATGAAATAAAAAGATATGCTATTTTTGTTTTTCTTGGCACTAATATGTATTTAAATTCTTACGAATAATTTGTGAAAAACATGAAACATGTAAAACTTATTGTAGTTTAATTAAGTAGAACCTCCATGTTGAAAGTGTTCATGAATCAAATCCTTTAGTTTTAATTTGACCAAAGTTAAGTCAAAAAGTTGGAATGAAACACCAGTAGCAATTCTTCAAGTTTGTCAGCCGGGACCATGTAACCAAACTCATAAATGTGTTAAGACCAACCCCACAATTTTTCAAATTATTAATTATTCAAATATTTAATTTATTAATTAATACATAATTTTTTAAAATAAGATAAAAATGTGAGCTTTAAAGTATATATAGATCGAGTTCAGGTGAGTCCAAGGGAAGTCTAATTTGGGCTTCAGGCTAGAGAGTAATATTATTAAAATAAATGGAAATATTTTCATGTTAGTACATTTATATATAATTTAAGTACACATTTTGAACTAAACTTCTAATAAAAACAAGTAATTCATTTACTAAAAATGATGAATCGGGTCAAAATGGAGAACCTGAACGAGCTACCTTGGTTGGTCTTTGTTAAAGCTCAATTTATTTTAATCTACTAATTCAAGAAAAAAATAAATATATTACTAGTTTGTAAGGAACAGAGACAGAGCAGACCAAATCTTAGAAAAGTTGTTCCAAAATACAAAAAATGCACACTAAAAAAATCGAAAAATGTTTCATGTCTTTGTCATGAAACCCAAATTGAGAGAAGAAGTTGATGACGCAAAGTGATGGAGAATATGCCAAGTGGTTCAAAATCTCTGGTCCAATACGACTGCATATAAGGAGTTTCTTTTATCTTTCATTTTTCTCTGTAGGAGTTATTCAGGTTTCGGTTAAAGTCGGCCTCACCGTGTGCGTAAGATAATTTAACTCACACGAAAACTGGAACTTCACGAGTTTCCAGGGACGGAATCAAGCAAAGAGAGAGGGGAGGCAAAGAGCAACTTACCTTATAAAGAAACAATTTTTAACATGACCATTGCCAGTTGTAACATTCAATTACCATCATCTTCTTATTATTCCTCCTGCTGGTGTATTTCCCCCTCTACCTTTCCAAAGCCAAAACCAAAACAACTTTCTTTCAACCGTACCACTGCTTCTCTCTCGGGTACCTTGTTCTCTACCTCCTCCTCATTCTCTGTTTTCTTGATGCAAGATTGGGATCTTGTTGCATTGAATATATAAAAGTTGTTGCTCTTTGTTTTGGGTGAGTGCAGATATGGATGCAACAACCAACCCAGGACTATACCCTTTGCAACGTTGTAAAACACTGCATCTGGTTTGTGATCTTGCTGTAAATCTTTTTTTTTTTATTCGTTTGGAATTAAAATGATAAACCCATTTTGGTTTCATATTGGAATTATTTTATGCAGGTGAGGCATGCTCAGGGGATTCATAATGTAGCAGGGGAAAAAGATCATGCCGCTTATTTATCTGAAGAGCTTTTCGATGCCCATCTCACGCCACTTGGCTGGCAGCAGGTATGTAATCGAAAATCATTGGTTTTTCAAGAAAAGGTGAAAAATTTAGCAATTGGGTTTATCTGGGATTTATTAGAGAATCTGAATTTCTGTTTCTTTGTGTACCTTTTACTATCTTTCGAGATTTAGAATGTGCATCAAAGCTAGTTTTAGAGTTTAACGAATCTGCTTTGGAATGATGCGTTTTTATTTTGCAATCAGTGGAAAGAATAATGCTTGATTGTAATTGTATTTGTACTTTTAACAGGTTGATAATCTGCGCAAGCATGTTCAAGAAACCGGGCTTTCCAAGAAGATTGATTTGGTCATTGTATCCCCTTTGCTCAGGTATAACTTTAAGATTAGTTAGTTTCTTTGTCAAGATTTTGTGTGTTTGACACTTTTCGTTGCCCTTCTTTCTCTTTTAGTATTATTTTTAGAAAAAGAGTACTTCTTGGCATCATTTTGGTAAGTTAGCACTTAGCATATAGTATTGTTTATCCTTCCTTTGTCGTTTTTATGCTTATGTTAATCAGTGAACCCATTTCTTCCTGGCTGTAGTGTTTCTTTTGTGGAATTATTTCCGATTTCCCTTTTTTTTTTGGTTTCCGTTGCCAAGAGTGGTACTATTATATTTTACGATAGCAACAGAAAATTTTAAAGCTTATGCCTACTTGCCTAGGTTTATGCGCACACTTTTTTAGTGTAAGAGTAAAGGTATGCTTCATAAAACAAGTTTAGTGAAAAAGAAGAGGAAAGGACAGGAAGCATATGCAGAGGAAAATTGAAAACAACTAATTAAATTATGTGGGGATTGTAATTATTGTTTATTGCTGAGAATGTGCATTGCCTGGAAAAATTCATTCTGCATTTTATAAATGAATACCTGTTTTTTAAATTCTATTTTTTACTTATTCTCATGCTCTGGTTGTTTGGAAATAATGGATTTTGGAAATTTTGGTGTTATAGGACTATGCAAACTGCAGTGGGAGCCTTTGGTGGTGAAGGGTATAGGGATGGGATAGACATACCTCCACTGATGGTGGAAAATGCAGGGGAAAGTCACCATCCTGCAATTTCAAGTCTGAATTGCCCTCCATTTGTAGCAGTTGAGCTTTGCCGGGAACATTTGGTATGTCCTTGAACTTCTTATAAAAACTAAATCCCTGTATGGACCTTTTGGACTTGCTTTTATACATAAAGAAAACAGAGAAAATAAGTTCCGTTTGAGGTAGACACTATATGAAGAATTTATGTACCATTTCATGTGTTTCTGCCTACATTTTGGTATGCTGTTGAATCAATTATTTGTCTGGTGTACAATGAATATGGATAGTCAATTTCATGCATGCATAGCATAGGAATGAACTTTGTTTTCTCCACTGATATTAAAAGAATGGAATAATTTTATGTCAACTCTCTGTCAAGTATTCTAGTTGAAGAGATCCCAATTGGGTGCCATAGTGGATATGCAAAGTCATTATTTTAGTTTCTTACAAGTAGATTGCTCCCTTTTCCCCTGATAAAAATTTTTGTAACACTAAAATTTTTAGTTTTTTTCAATATTTAACATTGATATTCAATATCCAGCAATACTTATAATACTTGATCAAACTCCAAAACTTTGCTTGTGGAATAAATGGTATATCTTAACTATGTATTTATTTTTTTTACTTGGTGCAATTTAAATTTCCCCTTTTCTTCTTTTGAGTGAGGATTTCTAATGCAGCAATGTTTAACTTCTTTACGTCTGTATAAATCTATTGTTAACCATGTCCTATCGGTGATCTAGCTCCCAAAATGTAAAACTTATTGCAAAACATCCGTGGTAGATATCTGTGAAATTTGCCTGGACACATAATATGCATTTGAAGGTGCTTCTACTGGTCACAGACTCAGCATAGATGTCAAGATTGGAAGATATTCTTGTTTTATTTCTATTTCTCTTCAAGGTTGTGATAAATTATAATAATAATGATTTAGGCATGTCATTATAAATGCTGGAAGTTGGATGGTTTTGACACCTACAGTGCAATCCCCATTATATGTGTTGGAGACTTGTAACATAACCCAGCTTTTTTCAGTTTGCTGGTAAATGTAGGTCATCTGTATTGCTTCCATAGCACATGACCTTTAACTTGAGAAATTCTGAATTTAAAGAAGAATTGATATTGCAAATCCTAGTATAGTTAATGTGAGAAACTACCATAAGTTGGAAATGTGTGTACTTAGAGTTAGGTCATATGGCAGACTTTGCAGCTTATATCAATTGCCTATATTTTCTCTTATTTTTGTTGGACTTTTGATGTTATGCCTTACTCCTCTCATTGTGATCTTTTTTCCCTCTAAATACTGAACCACAGGGAGTCCATCCATGTGATAGAAGAAAAAGCATCAACGAGTATCGGCCTCTCTTTCCTGCAATTGATTTTTCTCTGGCAAGTAGATTGTCATAATTAGTGTAGCTTTTCTGATCAAGCAGTTATGATTTTCATTTGTTTTACTGATATCAGCAATCGTTATAATTTCGAAGTCAACATTGGTTGATTGGAAGAATTCTTGTTTCATTTTTTCCTTTAGATAGAAAGCAATGAGGATATTTTGTGGGAAGCTAATACTAGAGAAAAGAATGAAGAAGTTGCAGTTAGAGGAATGAAATTCTTGAACTGGTGAGTGGCCTATTTGTTTCTGCGTAACAAAAATTTCCCTTTCTCCTGATCAACATATGAAAGAAATGAAAGTGTTCAAGCCTGGAAATTGCTAGATCTTACATTGAACTAAAATTGCATTATCCCATAGCTAGTTCATTTACTCCTCACCATTTTTTTTCCTTTATCCATTTATCATTTGCTGCAGGTTGTGGACGCGAAAAGAGAGGGAAATTGCAGTTGTTACCCACAGTGGATTCTTGTACCATACCTTAAGTGCTTTTGGGAGTGATTGTCATCCAGCTGTGAAGAATGACATATGCAAACAGTGAGTTCTGCAAAATGTCCAATGTTAATTAACCATTATGAAGGAGGGTTACAATATAGGCAATATATATTAGTATAGATGCCTGCTTTTTCTATTTTTTTCAATTTGATATTTTTATTTACTTTTAGTGTATCTTTACATGACAGGAACAGAGGAAAAGTGTTTCTTGATAGATCTACTTAGCTTTGAAAGTTGAAATTACTGATAAAACGAAATCTTGTATTTGAGGTCCTTGCATTTTCTCTATTATTGCTCTGTCTGCTTGTCCTCTACAGAATGGAGTGCAATTCTATGTCTGACTGAATGACATGAAGTTGAAAATTTTTTTTCCTTTACATGCAAGAAATTTTAAATAGTGAAATGTATTTTTTTTTGGGGAAAAATTTTAGTTTATAGCAAGTTTGAATCAGAGTTTGCTGAGGGATTTCCCTTAGATAACCCACCAATTGCATACTTACTCAAAACCTTGGATTGTTGCAGACTAATAAGAAGATGTTGTTATGTCTTTTGCAGCTTTGCGAATTGTGAGCTTCGCTCTGTAGTTATTGTTGATAAAAGGTAAGCAAGATATTTTAAAAGCTTGGTGGTAGAATTCATTTTATTGCTCATGTGCAATTGTTGAAACCTTTTCTTTTCATCTCTTTTTTCCTTTTTTTTTTTTGCTTTACTTTTTGTTGCAGTATGATGGGATCAGATCCCGCAACAACTAACTATCCTGGAAAAATCCCTAGTGGACTTGATCTTCCAAGTGATGTTGCTGATGAGAAGCATGCAGAGGAAGGAGTGGCCAAGTAGTTATTAATCTGGAGAGACGACCAATCAGGAATGAGTTTGATATCCATATATGATTCTTTGCAAGTTTACTGAGATAATTGTTACACTACAAAAACATTAGGTACTTGAAAATTTTGTAAGCTCTCAGGCTATGTTAGGCAATTATTCAAGTATATGTCACATCAAAATGCTTTAAACACTTACAAGTGTCAATTCTTTATGATGGACCATTTGAACCCTTGCATTCTATTATTGTCTTTTGAGAGAGCGTGTTCAGCGTTGCATCGTTGTACTTGTATGTCTGTACTCTGTAATATGTCTGGCAGTATCATCAATTTTCCTTTGAGCTGTCTGGGTTTGATCAACTGGCTGCCAGCTCTTGGGGTTAAAATTAATACAGACATTGACTCCAATTTTGAATTGACTTTTGTATTGGGGTTCTGAAAGGCATTGATATTTTGCTGATCCATGATCTAGCATGATTAAGTTCCCCCAATCAAGGATTAAACTCACATGACTCTTATCGGGCTCGGTATACCTGCAGCATGAGAATTCCATCAAAATGAATGGGAATGAAAGCTGGAAAGCTGGAGGCTAATCATACTAAAGTTCATGCAAACTGAGAAGGCTCCTGATTGCACGTCTCTAGAGGGCTGTCCAGATAAAGATGGTGAGAAGACACTTCCTTGTGCCTGGCCTGATAAATGAAATGCCACGAGGTTCTCATGTTTCATGGCTGTCCTACCAAGAACAACGTGCATCAACTTTGAAAGCTCCTTACCTGTCTTGTTTCGTGCTTTTTCCTTGGCTCCGAAAGAAGTAGAACAGGATGAGATCACGTTGGAACTCATCCCATTTTAACTTCTAGATTACCTTTGAACTTTTTCCTTTCAAACACAAGCAGCAGTCAATTTTATTTAAACTCTGATCGGCCCAACGACTTGAGCTGTTGGCTATTGACCTTAAAGTCACAAGTCCAACCAAGCAGGAGCGGCGGGTAGTTAACCAAAAAATTTTAAAATATTTTATTCATTATCTATATATATATATATATATTAATTAGGAGTGGAAGATAGCATCCTAATATTATTAAGGCCATACCCCACAAATAAATATTATATATTTTTAAATTTTTTTAATAATTTTTTAATAAAATGACATCATAAATCTTACTCAATTTTATCTTACTTTTTAAGTTTTTCTACACTTTTTTCTCTCTCTTCTTTTTCTCGTTCTATTCTCATTTGTCTTTTTATTATTTTTAAAGCATTTAATGAAATTTCATTACTTAATAAATGAGTGCAAAAGCTACCTCATTTTCGTAGTATTGCAACAAAAATATATAAGACATGTTCTTAATATAAGATAAACTATGTATAATAAAACATAACACATCTAAAACCTAGTAGTCTACCAACAAGAACAATTAAAGTTTAGAGCCATTTCTTTTTAAAGCTCTTTGATTTACAAAAAATCTTAGCAAGTATTGATTGTCATCCTTACTGGACAAACTTCACTCTAACTATACATCAATATCGAAAAAAAAATCAATTCATTTCTTTGGTTTTGATTTATGGACTAGCAAAGAGAATCTCTATCAATTTTCAAACCAACAACATAATTCATAAATACGAGTTTTGATGGGTGGCACATGCTACGAAGCTGAAGCCAGCAAGCATTGTTTTTTTTTTTTTATTATTTTACTCTCTTTTTTATAATTCACCACTGAAACACAATTTATTTTTTAAACGTTGAACACAATTTTTTTAAAAAATTGTTGTAAATCTTTTTTTCATTCCGTTTGATTTATATGTTATATAAAATTATTATATATTCTGAATTTTTTGTTTATCGGTTAAATTTTTAACTTTTATTTTTCTTAGTTTTTGATTAGTTGGCTAACTCCGCCCTTGCAACCAAGTATGCCTTAATCAAAGGTTGAGTTTAGATGTATCATTTCCTTGATAGCATTCCGAATAAAAATTAATTTTAATAATATTTTGAAAAGAAAAAAGACAAGAAAAAAAGAATGGAAGAAAAGAAAGCATGAGTGATAGCGTAACGCAATAAGGGTTAATGCTTCCGTAGAAGCAATGTTACTAGCAATGAAGAAGGTAGCTGACTAGGGCACCCGATCAAAAGAAGGAAAAAAATTGAAATTCCTGAACTCCAAAGTCGGTAAAACTTGTCAGATTGGTAACCTATGAGAATAGCCATGAAGGAGTTGTTTACTGTTTTTTAGAATAATCGTCTTGTTAAAACACCAAAATAGAAAAAGAACCAAAAAAAAAAAATTCAAACTAAACTAGCTGCCGACGCCCACCGGCTTGAGTTGACCAGTTTTATCTGACTTTTTCCTTTTTCCGACAATCATGCCTCTAAGCTGTTGACGTTTTCTGAATTTTCTTTTCTTTCCTCTCGGTTTCGGATATTCTTTTCCTCCCCTCGTATCGCTCTGGTAAAAACCCGCATGCTTATTGCTCTTCTTTTTCTTGCATAAGTGCATGCTCATTGCTTTAGTTTCTGATCAATCCTTATCTTTGAATTATTTACTAGTACAGACTATAATTGTGTAAGGTCATGTGGAAATTGTATGCCCTGTGTCAACTTGTGGTTTGATTATTTATCAACTTATAAGCTCGGAAAAATCAAAAGGCATATAGTTGCTTGTTTAGTTTTGTTTTGCTATCTCTGCATATGCATTTACCAGGGAAATTTCTCTGTTCAATATGTTCCTTAAAGGATCATATTTCGTCATGGGTCTTTAGTCGTCAACAACGTCTTCTCATGACAGGTTTTCTAGACAAGGCTCAGTTTTCTCTTTTTAGTGTTTGAGACATTAGTAGGTTTTAGATTTTCATACTCGAAAAGGAAGAGGGCCAGGGCTTGTTTTCTTCCACGGTAAGCCTGGTCAATTCCGATGCGTTTAAATATAGTATCTAGTGTTCAACTTTGCACAGCTACGAGGAGAATTACTTCGGGCACATTATTTGAATCGACAAACCTCTGATTCAAGTACATTAGTCATGTCCTGTTTTGTTTTTTATTTGCTTGTCTGGTTAGACTTTAGAACTCAAACGAGGATTGAAGGAAAGAAAGCATTCTTTATTATAATTTTCTATGGGACTAGGGCAACGGAAATAATAGATTTTAAAAACATGGATTAGTTGCTTAGGACTGGTCTCGCATTAAATTCCCATTGGTAGCTCCGTCTAGTTACTCTAAGCCAAATTTTACCTTCCATTCATTTATGGTTCTTCTGCCTTTCTTGTTTTGGTTGTCTTTATCTTGCTCTGTTTTTTTGCATTTGCAGAAATGGATAAATTTGCAGCAGCTCCATCCCCATACCCGTTTGCCAGTTATAAAGTTCTTCATCTGGTTTGTTCTCTAATTATTTTTCATCAAGGAAACCTTTCTTTTCCTTATTTTGCACCGATTGTCGCGGGGGGGAAGGGGGGGATCAGAGATGCACGCAAAAGAAGCTAGAAACATAAAAGAGTGCTGCTAAGCCAAATTATGTGAAGTTTAGACAAGCTAGCAGCTCCAAACTTGATGGAATCAACAATGATATCTATCAAGTTATTACTATTTTGTTGATTTTTAGTTAATATTTACAGCAGTTTGTTGTGTATGTTCACATTCAGGTGAGGCATGCACAAGGAGTCCACAATCTAGAATCAGAGAAGAGTCGTGATCCACTAACATCATTTGAATATTTTGACGCTGAACTCTCCTCTCAGGGCTGGCAGCAGGTGATAGACAGCTTGCGATTAGAATCATTTATTATTTGTATTATTTTTCTGTGTCGTCTTCCAGAAGAGTGCTGTAATGAGGATATTGTCAAATATAGCGGTTCGCCCATTTACACATCTTTGAAACAGGTTTGTGATCAGCGGAGATATGTTTGTGCAAGTGGACTGCTTGAGAAGATTGAGGTCGTCATCACTTCCCCTATGACAAGGTACCGGAGTTTTCCTCATATTTCAGTCTCTCCTCTCGTAAATATGACTTAATTACATCCTTGAATATCGCTATCACCCTGACTTCGTCAAGAAATTCCTGAAAACAATTTAGTCTCTCTGAGGGATGTTCTTGTAACCAATCTTCCTCTTCTTTGCAACAAACCCAATTTATATGCCTCATTTGCTCTAGTACGACACTCTTTTCTTAAATCATTTCACAGTGAAAATGTTTAGATATTGGTAATAGACGGCAGGCTTCAATCTCTCATGCTTCAAGAGTTGATTTGGATGAACTTCAAAGTCAACATAATATCCGACATATTTAACATATATATTTAACAAATGTTCCCGTTGTTGTAGCCCCATTGATGCTTTTTAATGGTTAAATTGCAGGACATTACAAACAGCAGTTGGAATTTTTCGTGGAGAAGGCCAGCCGGCTGATCGGTTCTATGTTACTCCGTTTGAGGAGGAAAATGTAAAGAATGCTGAGACATCGACTTTCAATCGCCTACCAATCATATCATATGAACTTTGTCGAGAACGTATGGTATGTTGCTGACATCTAACTACAGCATAGGTTAGGCGGGCTCACATGCCTCTTCTCAGACTTACACAGCATTATAACAGCTATGCATTTATTATTGAGAACATGCTAGACAGACATTATCATCGGGGTCATTGTTTGACACCATTTTCTTTTGGCATTCACCTTTAAATAATCCTCATCCACCCGTTAATCAAGCAAGTATGGACCATGTTGTCTTATCTTCACATGGAGGATGCACTCTTTAGTTGCTATGTTTGGTTGGAAAGAAAGAAAAATAGTAGAGGAGAGGTTAAAAAGTAATGAGAAAAGGGAAAAAAAATGGAGAGGAAGGAAAATTGTTCTTCCATCCTTGCGTGTGGTAGGAATGATGAGAAAAAAAAGGAATAAAAGAGATTATAGGTAAAGTTTGAATATAGTAGTTAATTTAAGTTGAATGAGACAATTAGACGGAAGAGAAAAGAACAAATATACCTATTTTCTAATCCTATCAAAAAAGAAATATTATTTTTTTTTCTTTTTTCCCTCTTACCAAACATAGCAAAGTTATAGAGTTATGAAAGCTTGTGTTTTCATGTTTTTTTTTTTCTCAATTCTAAAATGTTGAATTCAATGTAGGGAAAATATGAATGTGACAAGAGAAGATCCATCAGCCTGTACCGTTCTCGTTTCCCTGATGTTGATTTTTCATTGGCAAGTATTCTTTAGTCACGGTTTTCCCCGCGGTCTTGGTTGCATTCCATTGATCTTAAAATAGCTTGCTGCCCCTTGAGTACAAGTTTTCATCAACATTAATACTACACTTCTAATGTTCAGATTGAAAGTGAAGATGACGTTTTGTGGAAAGGAGAAAAAGAATCCCATGAAGCAGTTGTAGCTAGAGGAATGAAGTTCATCAAATGGTGAGGTGCTCAAAATCATTTTCCATTGGTTACAAAACTTGGGCCGGCTGTTGTCACACATGATAACAAAAACCATAATTGCTGAAATCTAGACTAGCAGTGTTTATCATGAAAACGAGATAGGCACATAGAAGTTATTATAGCTCCTTCTTGGTTGAAAGCAAAAGCCACTTGTACTCAACTTGCCTTTAATTTTCTAGGTTGTGTGGACGAAAGGAAAAGGAGATAGCAGTGGTCAGCCATGGTGTGTTCCTGCAGCAAGCAATGACTGAACTTATTAAGAGCAATAAGTGTTGCCCCTTAATGGAAGGTGATCCACTCAGCCGGTGAGTATCATATTTCTCTTTAATTCATGAGTGCTAAATTGACTAACTGCATATTGTCCTCACCACAACCTGATCGAAACATTGACTCCTCAACCTCTTTGCTGGATGCCTAAGCAATCCTCTTTTAATATTCTTTCTTATCTATATTAGGTAGGAGAGGATTAATTTCATCACACTTCCATTTTTGTTTCCTTATCTTTGATTTTCATTTTATATAGATATGTCTAAGTCTATACCATCAACTTTATAACACAATATTGACCGACAACAACCTTTTTTATTCATGATATTGTAAGCATGAAACATGATTTTACAAATCTAACCAACTCATATAATTGCATTTTGTCGTATTATTAAGCAAATATTAGAACGACCCTTACCATTTTTGTAGCCTCTAAGGTTACTACAAATAAGATTAATTTGATAAAGTACCTTTATGCATGCTTTGTAGTGTATCTTGTATTCATATGAATATGAAATATAGTTTTATTTCGGCATTGGTGTGTTACCATTGACTCGCTTTCAATGTTTTTAATTTTAATTAATGACTGATCAGAAGGCATCTATTAAACTGTTCATGCAGATTTAAAAATTGTGAAATCCGATCCATAGCCATTTTTTATGAAAGGTGAGCATGCAAATTTGGTATTATTTTAAAAAAATTAAAGAACAAAAAATTTAAAAATATGTATATAAAGGCGTTTATGCTCATTCTAGTTTCTCTTTTGTAGCGTAATGGGTTTGGAATCAGATTCCTTACCAACCACTATCCATTGTGGACGAATCCCTTACGGGCTTGAGCTCCCAAGAGATTCTGCCAAGGAGAATATATCAGTGGAGGAAGTGACCAACTGATATCCAGATTGAACACTGACCGCTAGATCATAGCTAGGTGCTTTCCGAACAATTTTCCTTTCGATCTACTGACTACTTGCCTTTCTTTCTTCGGACACCATATCATTTCCAAACGAATAATTAAAAAAAAAACCCTGTGATAAGGTTGCTACGTGTATATATATATATATATCTGCATCCTGGATGCAGATGTAGCTAAGAACGCCAAGTCGGCTTACTACTTTATGTTTGGTCGTTCTTATCAATTTGGTTATGACCGATTTGCCATCGCTGTTGTTTTACTATTACAAAGACCCACTCTTTTCTTATATTTCTAACTTTAAATAAGGAAAGTCCGCTCTTAATTACATTGTCTTCCACGGGGCACTCTGTTTTTTAAAGTTACAATTTCTACATTTTGTTCTATTCCTATTCTATCATAGTCAATCAAGTTTCATTAGTTTATCCTCTGCTTGCTTACAACATCATTTGGATTTTTCCCCCTAAGATACAAGAGGAACGAATAAGACAATGCCATTTGAAATTTTGGACGTTTGATGGGTAATGACGTTGCCCATCTTTCATAAGCATATATATATATATCTATCTATGGGCACCCACGATGTTCAACTTATAATAGCTTCAACCCTTTGAAATCTTGAAGTATCTAAGATGATCTTAAACTACTTGTTCATGGCACTTAGGCTCATAAAGTTAATACTTTAAGCTATTGTGTTAAGATAGTATTTTGATTCATTGTGACAAAATTATTAGCGTCAAGTTTTGAGCTGTGCGTCAACAATAAGGTCATGTTTGGTTGGGGGAATGGCTAAGCCATTCCCTCTCTACTCCTTACAAAATTTTATCCCCTTATTTGGTTTGTTTTTGGAGAAGGAATAGTCATTCCAAAAGGAATGGCTATTCTTCAAAATTTGGCAAAAACTTGAAATAGCTAGTACCATCTTCTCTCATGGAATTAGCTATTTCACACCCATGAAAATAAAATTTAAACATTTTGGACTAAAATATCTTTATTTATTTTTAAAAATTACAAACTTAAACTTATAAAATTAATATTTTAAATTAAAATTAAAAAATTATTAATATTTTCATATTTTAATTATAATATATTTAAATTA